>NC_069501.1:142838948-142843585 GCF_027579735.1 Bombina bombina | reverse complement strand
CAATACATCTTTTTTTACAGAATCCCCTTGATTCAATCAAGCATTTTTTTTTAGAATGACTGCTCTATTCTTCACATTTTCAAGTTGATTATTCTTATAAATCGATACAGATGTGATTTAGTGATATCCCAAATGTGTTCACTAATATATATCTATATCATTCATAGAGAGAGTTGATGTGGCAGTCTTCTGGTAAGTCCATTGACTCATTTATATGTCATTGAAGGTGTATTGTTAATCAATATTATGAACATGATTCTGATGAAGCATAATATTTTAAACAAACATATAATTTACTCCTCTGATTATATATTCATTTTATTTGAATATTGAAAGATTAATAATTAAAACGTTCTTAGTCTACACCTTTGTTATTCAGAAGATGTATAGCATATGTTTGTTTCCATGTTCATTTTTGACAACAATCATCAAGTGATACACACATGAGAAATCTTAAATGTTCAATGTACTATGCTTTTATGATTTAAAAATTAATACAAACAATAAATTGAAAATCTGAATCATTGAGAATAACAAATCTAATGTCATTTGTATGCTCCATCAAAATGATGTAAATCATAACTTTGGGTGTGTATATCTTTAATGCAACATTGATGTGTGTCTTTGAGCAACAGTAACATATGTTATAATATCTGATCTTAACGTGTACACAACATGTTATGTTTTACAGAGATTGATTTAACATGTGGGACGGAGGAGGAAGAGACTCCATTGAAGTCTGATGGTATGTGAAATATATCTAACATGTTTCCAACATGTTGCTTTATTCTAAATCATTTTATTGAAGACATTCAAAGTCTACAGCTTTTGCACTTTAAAAAGGAATATTATTTGTCTGTTCAAATACACTACTGCCCCCTTTATATATCAGGCATCATGAAGATATGCTTGGATTTGTTTAAATATTTGGAATTGAAATTCATGCCATCATGATGTCACATGCATATTCTAGGCCAAACCACAATAATAATTTTTTAATTGTACAGACAGTCATTGCTATTCATCTGAGTGCCTATATGCATACCATATCCTCATGTCATCATTGTTTAGAAATTCAAACACACTTCTAAGTATATTGCAAACATAATCAAGTTGAAATGCGTTGATTTGATTTCATTATGTATGAGATGTTAATATATTTATTATATTTATTTCAGATGGATCCTCTGCTTCTGGTCATCATTGTTCCTCCCCTGCCCAGTCCCCTGGCCAGCCCCCTGCCCAGTCCCCTGGCCAGCCCCCTGCCCAGCCCCCTGCCCAGTCCCCTGCCCAGCCCCCTGCCCAGCCCCCTGCCCATCCCCCTGCCCAGTCCCCTGCCCAGCCCCCTGCCCAGCCCGGCCCTTCCCATTTGTCCTGTTCTATACCTCCCAAAAAACGCCCCTTCGTCCCCCTTCGCCGCTCTCCCTGTCTTTTGGCCCGTACTGCTAGCCCAGCTGCCCAGCCCCCAACCCACTACTTCCCAGCTGTACGGGCTACCCCAGAGCACCAGCCCATCCCTCCCCAACCCAATCCCATCCCACCCCAACCCAATCCCATCCCTCCACAACCCAATCCCATCCCTCCACAACCCAATCCCATCCCTCCCCCCTGTCTCAACCTTCATTGTCCTGGGTGTCGGATTGTCCTTCCCAGGCACAGCTGTAAGTATCATTCAAAATCAACATTATAAGATACTTAAAGGTACACTGAATGAAAAAAATTCAATTGTGATTCAAATAGAGCATGCAATGTTAATCAAATTTATAATTTACTACTCTTATCAATTATTCTTCATTCTCTTGCTATCTTTATTGAAACAAAGAAATGCCTATATTTTTTTTTATTCAAATAAAATATGGACATCTTTCTTTATTGTTGGATGAATGTATCCATCAATCAGCAGGGACAACCAAAGTTGATAACCAAAAATGGCCTGCCCTATAAACTTACATTCTTGCATTTAAAATATAGCTAGAGAATTCTAACATTTAAAGAATACGAGTAAATTAATAATTTCTTTTAATGTCATGAATCAGTAATTAAAATATTTAGGTTTACTGTCCCTTTAATTTGATATCACTACATATACCAATCACCACTATTTGGATCCAACAATGTATGTACAAATGTGCATACATTATCTCTTGTATAACCCAGTGGGAATGTAATTTCTTCTGGTTGCTATGCTTACACAGCTTGTCCTCAACGCCAAAATGTTTAAGGATAGGTGTGCCTACCACAGTATAACAAAACTCTTTAAATTGCTAATGTAAGTACAATGTAATTCCTTTAACAAGATTTTAGACACTCAAGCTGTAAAAGTGGATCATCAAAAACCAATTAAAGGGGACAACATGTTGGATTAAAATGTCCATTTAATGGTTTAGCTCTGTCTGAAGAACATATTTCATGTGTAAATAATCAATGTCAACAAATTAATTTAAAGAATGATTTGTCATTATGATGACAATGTATCTTTGCTTTTTATTTTGTCTGTTGTTTAATTATCATTAATATTTGTTTTTTTCTTTATTTTAACCTGTGACTCAACATGGCTCATGCTAGAAGGTATAGCACGTGTAGAGCAGGCCGTGTTGAGGAACGCAGCTGTCCTGAGAGGGATGGCCGACACCATGCAGGCCCAGCTACAGGTTCAGCATATGACTCTACGTCAGATGAGGCGGTGGAACTCAATGCTTGAATCTGTAGCTGGACAGGCACAGTACGATGAAGGGGATGACCAGTAAGTGGAGGATCTGGAGATGCTCCAAGGGCGCTGATAAGAATCCTCCGTCCACATGTTGATGTTTGTTTTTATGGTTGCCATTTGGCCTTTAGTTCTGTTTATTGTTGTGCCTGTTGCACTCTTTTACCTTGTCATATGTCTCCAATGGGGCTATGCTGGCCCTTGGCAACTCTCTTCATGGACTGTGATGCACTCTGTTACCTTGTCATATGTCTCCAATGGGGCTATGCTGGCCCTTGGCAACTCTCTTCATGGACTGTGATGCACTCTGTTACCTTGTCATATGGCTCCAATGGGGCTATGCTGGCCCTTGGCAACTCTCTTCATGGACTGTGATGCACTCTGTTACCTTGTCATATGGCTCCAATGGGGCTATGCTGGCCCTTGGCAACTCTCTTCATGGACTGTGATGCACTCTGTTACCTTGTCATATGGCTCCAATGGGGCTATGCTGGCCCTTGGCAACTCTCTTCATGGACTGTGATGCACTCTGTTACCTTGTCATATGGCTCCAATGGGGCTATGCTGGCCCTTGGCAAGTCTCTTCATGGACTGTGATGCACTCTGTTACCTTGTCATATGTCTCCAATGGGGCTATGCTGGCCCTTGGCAACTCTCTTCATGGACTGTGATGCACTCTGTTACCTTGTCATATGTCTCCAATGGGGCTATGCTGGCCCTTGGCAACTCTCTTCATGGACTGTGATGCACTCTGTTACCTTGTCATATGTCTCCAATGGGGCTATACTGGCCCTTGGCAACTCTCTTCATGGACTGTGATGCACTCTGTTACCTTGTCATATGGCTCCAATTTTCCTGATCTTTACCAGATTATTTATAAACGTTGTTGATGTTTTCTGACATACTAATAAAAGACATGTCATTGCACGATTCTTTGTCCTCCTTATTCATGTCATTGATTGAAATCTCTAGTTTATCTTGTTGATCCTTAAAGGGACCTACCAAAAATAATGGTGTTTCCTGAATCATATATGTAATACAATTGTAAATGATTTTAAGATTAACATCTCCATTGTAATTTTTATTTTTGTCTTTATATATTTTTCTAAAAGCTTTATCATTGCATGGTTATGATTAGCATAGTAATTATTTTATATATGTATATATAAATTGTTATATATGTATATTTCAAATTTCACATCCATGTGTGTATTTATAAACTCTGCATGAATTGATGCACCTTTAACAAATGATCTGAGGATTGATCCAATGATATAATCCCTGTAAAGTGTTCATTTTATTGAAATAGTATTGTCTCTGTGTATCCTCTTTTTAAAAATAAAAATCATGTCCCTTTAAGTGATGGTGAGCACAATTGTTAATGAATGTATTTCCATTTCTAAAGCGTTTTTGTCCTTTTTACATGAACAAGGACATATAATCTTATTAATAAACAATCTTATTGTAATGTTGACAGCACATGTATTTCATTTTCAATTCTATCTTATTGTAAAAGTGTAACCAAATCAATCTCTGTGTGTAATGTGCATATTTTAGATGAGGAATATGTTTTTCAAAATATTGTTAAAAAATACTTCTCCTCCCATATATGGCTATAGGTAGTCTGACCATATTTCAACTTGAATAAATGACACGTTTGATCAATACATGTGTCATTATTGTTATTCCAAAACAATCTAAACATATCTTAAAACATCAATGGAATATGTATTTCTCATGTGTATATTTTAAATGTTAAAGATATACACTATAGCTATAGTTAAAGGGACAGTCAAGTCCGAAAAGATGATTCATGATTTCGTGACATTCCTAGATAGCAATCTAGACACATGCTAGTTACAAAAATATAAATACGTTTCTTATTGATATGCCAAGCTGTCAACTGAGTCCTTGTATTGGCTGCGTTTTT